>NW_027556402.1:222707391-222737391 GCF_003287225.1 Phascolarctos cinereus | reverse complement strand
CATTGGTCCTCTTCGAAAAGGAAGGATGAACAACACCAAACAATAACACTGAAATGTCCTTAGAGACTTCAGACTTAATGCACCAAAGAAGCATCCACGAGAATTAGGAGCTGGACAAGAAACTATTTCTGGTGGAACCAGAACCAGGCCAATGTGAATTTCTTATCAATGCCCCAAGGAAAGTTTACAAAACATTTATCTTGGATGCATTTTTACATAGATTCTTATTTGTTCTGGAGACCCTTCTCCAACCCATTGCCATAGTATCTGGCTATTTTTCACTTCACTAATTAGTTAAAAGCAAACTAAGTTATTAAAATTATTTATTTTGCTAAATTTTACTCTAAGTGGAAAATTGCTAGATATGTATATACTCTAATGTTTCATTTTTGTCTTTGCACTCAAGTTCCTTGTGCAGCATGTGGCATGGCACATAGTTGGTGATCAGATATAGCATCACCAATTTAAAGCTGGAAGTGAACCTAGAGGTCATTGAGTCTATGCCCCTCATTTTAGATGAGAAGAAATTTAGGCACAGAGAGGTTAATTAACTTGTTGAGCATCATACCGCTAGTAAGTGTCGCGATGAATTTGAACCCAGGTTTTTGACTCCAGTTCCAGTACTCTATCTACTTTACTATACTGCTTAATAGATTCTCGTTTAAAAAATACAAGTATGTTGTGATACAAAGGGAAAAGCTCTGAATTTGTATGCAGAGTACCTGAGTTCAAATTTAGTTCTAACTGTATGATCTTGATAAGTAACATTACTTTCCCAGATTGGAGTTTTCTTGTTTGTAAAATGAGGGGACTAGATAAGATGGTTTCAGAAGTCTGTTTCAACTATGTGTCTATGGTCCTATTATCTCTACGGGCCTCGTGTAAAATGAGGGTGCTAGACTTGCTATCTAAGACCCCTTCCAGCTCTAAATTTGTGATCTTATAAATGCATATTCCTACCAGACTATCACGGATCAATTTAAAAAACCAGCCATAGAAATTAGCCCCTTAGGGAAGACAAACATGCATTCTCTTTCTTTTTGTGCTTTTTTTAATGGCAAAACGATTCTAAAAATTAAAAAAAAAGGTATTTTTCTTTGTTCAGAGTTAAAGTTAATCTAAGAACATAGACTCATCAGCTCCTACTAAAAGTCATAAAAGAGAAATGATAAAGTGTTGGGCAAATAGGATAGTCTCATCTGAGATCAATGAAGGGGAAGAGATCTCAAGCTGCTACCCAGTTTCAATGCTGCATGTTTTGATTTTGCATTTGGCAACCCCATGGCATCATCTTCACACTCAGAGTAGGATTTCATCTGTGATGATGAATTGTGAAGACAAAAAAAAAATGGCTGTCTGTGCTTTGCACATTGTCAGAATCTTGAAGCGCAATACACCCCTCCTCCCTTTCCATGCTGAGCAGAGCAGTTCTGTTTGGCCACAAATACTGTTCCCTGCAATGGCAACCTAGGACTCGGAAAAGGATTGTCAGAGAATAACCTGTTCTTCCCTGTCAGGAGATAAAAAAAAAAAGCTTGAATTATTCCTGTGGTTGTACTCCTTGATGTGGATGTAGCATGGAGGGGATGGAGGAAGAATAGAAGATGGCTACTATCAGTGAGATTTTAGAAAAATCATGCCAGAGATTTCTGTGTTTCCAAAGTGAGGAAGGGAACTTGCAGGAGGAGCAAGAAAAACAACCTTTCAAAAATCAGACTCTGAGAAATGGAAATTGTCTAATAGATCTTGGCCTTTGTTCTTCTCAGCTCAGAGGACAGTGGGACACCAGGAGCTAAGCACAGGATGGAGAGAAAAATAGCTTCTTACCAGATTTCCCTGATGAGATCAATGATTCTCAGTTTGTGTGGTTTGTTTCGTTTTCCATTCTGTTTCATAGTCTATGTTGTGCCTTCACCAAAGAAAAAGTATGGATTCAACCCCTAGTCATAATATATATACTCAAGCTTCCAACACATATCTTGGATCACAACAAACCTCTTTTCCCAAATTTTCACTGTGGCTGCCTCTTACCACTAGGATGAAACCTGTTGCTTAGCCTGGCATTTCAAGACCTCAAAATTAGCCTTCAACCTACCTTTTTGACTCATTTATACTCTGGATGAAAATTTTCCAAATTGGATAAATTCCCAGTTTATGCCCCCAGACCTAGAATGAACTTCTTCCTTTCTAGTAACTATTGAAATAGTTCCCAACTCAGTTCAGGCATGAATTTCCTGATGCTCCTCTCTACTCTCTCTTCTCCACTCCCACACACATAGAAACACCAGCCCTTTACCATTCTCACAAATTTCATAGGTTTTTTTTTTAAATTTCATAGGTTTTTTTTTTAATTTGTGTACAATGTATGAAATAATTTGCAGATTTTAAGCTTCTTGAAGATAATAGCAGCAGATTGGTGGCATAGTGTAGATTGAGTGCTAGACCCAGTGTTGGAAAGACAGGAGGTCAAATGCAGCCTAAAATATTTAACTAATTGTGAAGTCCTTTAAACTGTTTCCCTCAATTTCCTAATCTACAAAATAGGGATGATAATAAGGGCAGCTCCCTCCCAGGACTGTTGTGAGGATGAAATTAGAACATAATTGTAAAGGGCTTTGCAAATCTTAAAGCACTAAATAAATGCTAGCTATTATTTATAGCGATAACAGCAGTAGTAGCAGCAGCAGCAGCAGTAGTAAATCCTTTGTACTCTATGTAGTCTTTCTGCTTGTCAGTCTGGCCCTCCTGCCATTGCCCAAGGGAGGAAGTTTTGGTCATGCGTGTGAACAGTAAACACAGCTTTATGCAACAGAAAGTAAAGAGAAAAAATAACAAAAGAAGGATTCTAGGAATTAAATGTCAGAAGATCAGACACATAAGAAGAACAGTAGGGTAGCATGTCAATAGGACAGTCCCCCAGTGCCAAGGTCAGTTACTGAACTGAATCCAAGTGAACTAGACACAGAGAAAAGTAGATGGCTATCCTTAATAGTAACTGGTAGGGAGGAGTACAAAGCAAAACACCACCAACACCAACATCAACAACAATAACATAACACATTGGTCTCCCTGAGTTCCAGTCCCTGGCCCATCATTCAATCAGTCTTCTTAGTCTAAATAACAGCTTACAGCTTTTACTGGATCCCTAATTCGAAGTCAGTTGTGAACTTTGTCTTATTACATACACCCCCTTTCACAATTACAGAATTTCTTTGTAGCCTGAATAAATAACCATGCATTTCTTAAAACTTCTAGGTTCAAAACACCCCAAGTATAGTCTGAAAATCTCTTGGTCTAAGATGGGATGGAGGGGTGGTGTGATAAGGGAGAAAAGCTAGCAGGGAGTCTATTGGAAGACACATTGTTATATATTGTAATATTTTTACCTGCATAATCTGTTTTCTTCATGTTTTTATTGTTTTGATGCTGATTAAAAGGCTGTAATCAGTATCAACAATGCTGTATCTTTTCCTGCAGGGAGGTGATTGCATTGTACCAAGATATTAGGCCTAGGGTTCAGTGAAATACACAGTCAGTTCTGGGAAAGGCATGGCTTATCATACATAGGGGCTTGACCCTTGATTCTTAATGGGTCAATTTATAACCATCAATACCTACTATATAGGATTAACTACCTCAAGAAATACAGAGCTGAGGGATAAAAGACTGCCCACTCCCCAAGACCAATTAAAAGCTTGCCATCTCCCCAGCATTTTTGTTCAGCTGATTGCATTGTCTCTAAGTGTCAGCATAAGTATTGGACTGGCCTATTACCTAATCCTTTTTATTGAACAGGGCCAGGCAGTGACTATCAATACTACCTTATGGTTACAAGCAGTGACAATGTTTGCTTTAAAAAGGTGGGTTCAATTGGAATCCAACTACTGATGAAACAGTAACTTAGATTTAATTGGTAGTTTACAGCTACAAAGACCATCTCATTTGGCCTTGGCACCAAACACACGAGTCAGTGCTTATAAGCATTGTAACAAATGAGAAAATGGAGGTTTAGGAAACCTTCACTGGATCAAAGACATTTAAGTCCCTATGACATTTATCACAACCAAATTTAATTGTATTAGATTTGGCACATCAATCTGCCTTGTCAAAATCTTTTTTTTTTCTGGATCCAGATTGTTACCCAATCTGTTAGCTATACCTCCCAACTTTGTGTCATAGGCTTTATACAAGTCACTGATCAAAATATTGGACAGCACAGTGACAAGGAGAGATGTCTGGGATACTCCACTAGTGATATTTATCCAGGTGACATGAAATCACTGATGGCCCCTATGGGTCTTGTGATTCATTCAATTTTTAATTCATATGACATTGTCATCACCCAGTTGACAAGAATCTCTTTTGAACAAGAATAGCATAAGAGACATAATAATGCACTTTGCTGAAATCTAACTATATTATAGCTACAACCTTCCCTCAAACTATCAGTAGATATACTGTCAAAAAGCAAATGAGTTTAGTTTTATATGTCTTCTTCCCAACGTAGCCATGTAGCTTTTAGGCTTCTCTTTCTGAATGTTCATAAGCCATCCTTTTTAAGAATAATTTTCCTAGAATTTTGACAAAAAGGGAGACATTTACCCTCCCCCAGTTTTATGAGATGATTCAGGGATCATGGCAGGTTCTTAGCTCACAATTGCCAGGACTTTCAAAAACTTAGGATATAGCTTCTTTAGCCTACTGATCTGAAATTTCATAGGTTAGTTAAATGTGGTCATCTCCTCATTTATCTTTAGTTTTATTGTGTTTCTGTTTTAGCAAGGCAACATTAAATGGTGTAGCCTTCTTTTTGCAATGTATCATTCCACTCAGCCCAAGAAGAGATTCTCTCCAAAGGGTCATCGATAAGGGTGTGCTAGAGCCAGCTTCAACGGCTGGTGAGAGCAATTTTGAAATCTGAAATTTTCAATGTGGACATTTATACTTCAGAATTTGGCAAATGGTACAAATCAGGGGTTTATTTATGGTTTACTTGATTGGCTAGAATTAAGACAGTGATGAAAAAATGCTTGATGCAGATCAAACTTATAACTGTGCTGTGTATACATTTTTTTAGGAGAGTCAGCTGTTTAACATTTGCCAGCATATCATGGTATCTAGTACTGGAAGACATTTAGTTGTTTTATAAAGAAACTGAAGAACAGGGAGTTTAAGTAATTTGTCAAAGGTCACACAAGGAGGGAGGTAAGATACAAGCAGCTCTTCTGACTCCAAATCAAGTGCTCTTTCCATTCTCCCATATTGCCTCCCTTTTACTTTCCATAATTCTCCTCTTGATTTGATACAACTAAAACAAAACAAAACACACAAACACACACAGAGAAATAGCTTTTTGCTTAGCATTATCTATGCCTTAAGTACTAATGGTCCAAATATGCAAAATATGCTATTAAATGTCATTGAGTAGACTGGTTGCTGTCCCTTGCTTTTATCTTTAAAATCTCCAGTAGATGATGTGTTTCCTGAGTAGCGATATAAGCCTATGTATGTTACACCACTTTGTCCTCTTATGTAAGATATATTTTGTCTTATTTTCAGAATTTCATTCTGTACAGCTTTTCAATGCTCCTGAGCAGACGTAAAGAATATTAGACCATCAGATGCTACTGATCCTTTCTCTGGATCCCTTTGAAATCTTATCTTTCAAAGTTTTAGAAAACATTTTAGATTAAGTCAAGACTTCAACTCCTTATTTTTCCAACCATTTCTATATAATTAACAATTAACTTCATACTGGTCAAAATTGGGTCTAGAAAAGATTCACACTCTTGTTGCTTCTATGACCTTTTAAAACATTAAATCATTAAGGAAAGTCATCTTATCAGTTGATCTATTTCGCATGCAGAGAGTGGCAGTAAGTGGCCAGGTGGTTGAGCCCAAGACTCAACACAATGTCCCTGGCCAGGTTTATGAGTTATTCCCTAAACCTATCCTATATTGCTTCCTTCTGACCAGGTGGTATGATGACAACAACTGTTTTATTTATCTTTCTCCATGGTTCCTCACCTAAATGATCCCATAATCATATTTCTCACCATATGTTACTGGTTTTCTCAAAGAAAGACAGCTTGTTCATAAACTCATCAATATGTGGTACAGTGAATAAAGTATTGGACTCAGAATAAGAAAAACCTGAGTTCAAATCTGCCCTCAGATATTTACTAGCTGAATAATACTAGCTAAGTCACTCAACCTCTATTTGCCTCAGTGTCCTCATCTGTAAAATGGGGACATTAAAAGCACTCTTACAGGATTGTTGTGTGAATCAAACAAGATAATCTTTGTCAAGTGCTTAGAATAGTGTCTGGCACATATTAGGTACTTTATAAATGTTAGTTATAATAATTATTATTATTAATAATAATAGCATCTACCTCATGGGGCTGTTGAAAAGATTAAATACATTAAATTTGTAAAGCACTTTGAAACATTAAATGTACTATATAAATTCTAGCTATTATGGTGGTGGAAGTCATTATCAACATCATGATTACATCTAAGTCATGAGCATTATTGCTGATTCTTGTCATGGATCTGATCTTCCATGAATTATTCTTTCTCTAGCTCTCTTTATTCTGCATTGTCCTGACACTTTGGTGCTTTCACTACTCAGCTCCAGGGCTCCCTGGCTTACATTCACACTTAAATCTCTCAGCAGTCACAAAAGGATCAGCGTTTGTTACTCCTGGAAGAAGAGCTAAAGAGACTGTGGATGGACTTCAGAGAATTACAGGCTGAGCACTCACTCATACCATCCCCAGGCAATATGTAGTTAAGCACATGTGCCGAAGTTCAAACCCACTTGGGTGTGCACCCCTAAAGCCACACTGCATTATCAAAATTGATGTCATCTTCATTTTTTATTGCTGTATTTTCTGGTCTAGAATCTTTTTTGGCCACTGAGAACATAGGAAGGAGCAGAGAATGCTACAGGACCACCACCATCAGATGGATGGATCTTTGCTTTCCTGTTAGATAAATCTGTGTATTTCTTAACCACTTTGTACAAACTTTGTGAAACTGGCATTTTATGGGAAGAGAGCTTATCCTCTGGATTTCAGTTGAGGTAGTTGTTCCCTATTAACGAATAGGTATCAGGGGCACACATGGTACTTAAAATTACTAGGGTGTTGGGGGCAGCGAGGTGGCACAGTGGATAGAGCACTGGGCCTGAAGTCAGGAGGACCTGAGTTCAAATTCAGCCTCAGACCAAACACTTGACACTTACTTGACAAATTACCAGGGTGTTTTACTAGGGTGTAATTCTAGCCCTACTTCCTCTCTCAGGAAAGCAATGTTAAACTTCATGGCCAATTTCTTGCCTCACCTCCTAGCAGAAATCAAAGTTCTCCTTGGACGGCAAGGAGTGGAAAAGACTTTTAGAGATGCCTTTCACATTACTGCAAGCTACGTCTAGAGTCATGTGGGTACACACAAACTTCACAGGCAAAACACACCACACATGACACTAACATATGCAAAATTTTACATGGATGTTTTTCTTATGAGAATTAATCATCACAGGAATTGATGATAAAAACAGAATCTTTTTCTCTACCAGAAAGATGTCAGAAAAATCTTCTCTCTATCCACACTCTGAAAACAATAAGGAACTAACCCTGCAAGAAGGCTCTCCCTCCTCTCTCTTGCCTCTGGGCAGAAGACTTTCTTCAAGACTCAGGTCAGGGGGCAGCTAGGTGATGCAGTGGAGAGAGCACTGGCCTTGGAGTCAGGAGGACCTGAGTTCAAATCTGGCCTCAGACACATAACACTTACTAGCTGTGTGACCCTGGGCAAGTCACTTAACCCCATTGCCTACCCAAAAAACAAACAAACGAAAAAAGATTCAGCTCAGATAGCACCTTTTATAGGAGGCCATCCCTACCACTGCGAAAAGCCAGCTAATGGTTCCTTTTCTTCTACCAATTTTCATCTATTTCTTTACAAGCATCTTGCATATATTATGTTTATCAGCACACCCACCGACCCACACACAGAGGAAGTTCACTCTGGCCTTATCATCCTGGAAGTAACTTCTGCCCCTGAAGCACTTTCCTCTGATTGGTTGGTCCCTTCCCAACCCTCCAGTTTAAGCAGTGTATCCTCCCCACACTTTAGTTTCTTTTCATGTGCTGTCTTTCCCAATAAAGTGCTAGGTCTTTGAAAGGCTAGTTAGTTGATTCATTCTGGCTTTATATAAAAGGCATAAAACATTTTTCAAAGTTGCTAAGTGGTGAAAACTTCATGTTGACCATTCCCGTTAGTCAAAAGTAGATGAGCATAAACAAGTAAAAACTTTGTTTATCAATGTAAACCTTCAGAATATTCTTTTGTGTCAGAATGGAATATTTAGATAGGCATTTTTTAAATCTTCAAAATATAATCCTCACACCAAATTTCTGATATAGGTATCTTTATCAATACAATAGGAATCTCTAATAATATATTTAAAAATTAGAGAATTTATCAAAGAAATTAATATTCTGTTCTCCCTGTGTTTGTATTCTCAGAGCTTAGCAAAATACCCAATACACAGACAGTACTTAATGAATTCTTCTTGCCTAGACACAGACATAGATACACACAGACAGACACACTCACACTATATTTTCCTTGATGGCAGGGATTATTTCATTTTTTACCTTTAAAAAATTCCCCAGTACTCAGCACAGTACCTAACACATAATGAGTACATATTAAATTATTGTTGATTGATTACAAAACTGATTTTTCACTTTTAAAGGGATCCATTTCAAATTACTATGCAAAAACAAATAAGCATCATCCTGTCCTTCCTTCTTACTCCCTGCCATATATGGGGACTCATGGGGTGAGATTTTTCCCTATCCACATATCCCACTTCAATGCTCAACATTTCCTCCAACCATACAAATGAAAAAAAATACGAATGCAAATCACTCACTCTAAGTTCATTATGAAGCAATGTGATGGATTTTGGATATAGTCATTCTTATTAGGATGACAATTTTAATTTGAACATGCTCTAAGAGTCTGTCAATATGTAAATTGTGGGTGCTTATTTTGAAACAGGAATGGAAAAAGAAGTCAAGTTCAATATTTATCTGGTTTGGAGAGGGGATCAGACTATTGCTGCTGTTAGAATTTTTGCTTAAAAATATGAAATTAGCAACTCACGCATCAAATGTCCTTAATTTATCCATTAGTTCTGATGATCATTAAAATCTGAATATCAACCATGTTCAACATGTGATTCTTTTTGTGTGTTTTTATTAGTGAGCAAGTGTGTGTGTGTGTGTGTGTGTGTGTGTGTTCAGTTTGAATACTGATTCAAGAATAGGAAAATCAGGAGAAGGGAACAATAAAACCTATTAGCAAAGTATGGACTCATCTTTTTAACTTTTGTGTTCAGTTGTCCTCTCGAGTGCAGATTTCAAAGAAGCTTATTAGGCTTAGGAAGAAATATATTTTTCATCAATTACATTCAATACTTTATTCTCATATTGGAGCATCTTATTTTCATGGAGAAGTAGATGATGAAGCATTGACGAGTGAGGAGAATGAAATTAGACTTTGAGTCCTGGGTCTATTACTTACTACTTTGTGATCTTAAGGAAGTCATTTCCTCCTTCTGAATCTTAGTTACCCCATGTTTAAAAGAAGGAAGTTGGGGGAGATGCCTTCTAAGCCCCTTTCCAGGTTTGAATCTTTCCATTCTTGACTGACCACAAGGGAGTAATTTAATATCTCTGATACTCAGTCTCCTCATCTGCACAATGCAAAGATCAACAGTTGTAGTCAATACAATAGGGATTTCTGTTGGACAGATAAAGATCCCCACCTCAAAGTGTTGGTGGGAAGATTATATTTTGAAAACTTTAAAGGACTATCTAATTCAATCAATGAGGAGCAGTATTCTGAAGATTTACCTCGGTAAGCAAAGTTTCGAGATGTCTTCCCTCGCCTTCCTTTGGCCAAACAATCTACCTGGAGTTTTTACCTCTCAGCAGTTTTGGAGGTTTCATATATAAAGCTAAAATATATGAATTACTTGACACATCAACAAACATTTGTTAAAATGTTTACTACATACCATGCAGCATGTTATGTGATTTAAACACAAAGCAAAACTAAACAGTCCTTGTTCTAAATATCTATATAGCTCTGTGTGTGTATACATACATACATACACACATAAATACACATATGGTAAATGCAGAGAAGTTGGAAAGTAGTTTGCTTGGGATGGCATTATCAGTTGGTAGGGCAGAGAAAAGGCTGGTGAAATGGCAGTATTTGACGTTGCTCAGGAAGGAAGCCAAAACTTCTAAGAGTTGGGGGTTAGGAAGGTGAATATCCCAGGTAAGTGGAGGACAGATTCTGAAAAGGTATACAGATGGAAGGTGGAGCATCATGCATGAGGAAGACTAGTATGGTTTGAAAACAGAATGTATGGAGAGAATAATATGTTAAGGACTAGAAAAATTGGAAGTGACCAGGCTCTGAAATGTTTTAAAGCCCTACAAAGGAATTTCTATTTGATGTTAGTGGCAATATGGAGCCATTCTATTTTATCAAGTAGGAGTTAATGTCAGCACACCTAGGCTTTAGGAAAATCACCTTGGCAGTTGTGTGAAGGATGTCTGTAAAGGGGAGTGACTTGATGCAGGGAGATAAATTAGGTGGTTCCTATAGTAGTTCAGGTAAGAGATGACGCTAGCCAGAACTAGATTGGTGATTTTACCAATAGACAGAAGGAGTTGTATGTGAGAAATACTGTAGAAAAAAAGAAATTATATGATTTGGAAAGTGATTAGATATGTGAGGTAAGAATGAAAAATCTAAGAGGACATTTAGGGTATGAGTCATCCATGGCTGGGAGGATCATAACAGCCATGAGAGTAAATAGGAAGTTCTGAAGAGCAGATGGGTTTGAAGGACAGATTTATGGTATGAAAGGCCAGTGTGGAGGATGGGGACTGTTTTGGAATAGTTGATATTGAGATATCTATGGAATATTCATTATTAATTGATCAATACACATTCGGTGATACTGGTAGCTCCTGAGAAAGAAAAGGGTTAGAAGCGTAGGAATCCCCTGCACAGAGATAACTGAACACATGGAGCTGATGAGATGATCATCACTAGAGCACAGAGAGAAAAGAGAAAATGGTCTGGAACAGGACCTTTGGGTATGTCCACAATTGTCCACATGCATATATTCAGGCGTGTCCACAGTATTTCATGGATACATATCCAGTAATGGAGACTGAGATGAGATGATTAGACAGGAGAAACAAGAGAGAGAGAAAGCAGTGTCAAGTGTTCAGGAAGAAAAGGAGGCCAACTGTACCAAATGATGTAGAGAGGTCAAGGTGGGTGAGGATAGAGAAAAGGCTAGATTTGGAAATTAAGAGATCACCAGTAACTCCGGAGAAAGACCAATTTTAGTTAAATAATGACGATAGAAGCCAGATTTCAAAGGGTTTAGAAGACAGGAAAAGTGTAAGCATTGAGTATGGATGGATTTTTTTCCCCAAGGTTAGTTGAGAAATGGAGAATTGATATAGGAAGAGAGCCGGTGAGGATGGTTGGATGTAGGAAAGTTTGTTTGCTTCTTGCATGGAGAAGACTAAGAATGTTTGCAGGCATGTGGAAAGCAGAAAAGGAACTAACAGATTGGGAAGAGAGAGAAAGAGAGATAGAGAGAGAGACAGAGAGAGAGGATGGATGATGGCAGGGCAGATCTGATCAATCAGATGGTAAATGGAAGGGAATGGAACCAGGGATAAAGATAGTATATCTGGCCTTGGTAGTCAGAAACATCCCTTTATCAGATATGTGGCGCAGTGGATAGAATACTGAACCTGGAGTCAGGAAGACATGAATCCAAATCCAGCCTCAAACATTTGCTAACTGTGTAGCCTTTGCCAAATCACTTAACTTCTGTTCGCCTCAGTCTCCTCTTGTATAAAGTGGGCATAATAATAACATCTACCTCCCAGGGTTGCTGTAAGGATCAAATGAGATAATAATTGTAAAGTGCTTAGCACAGAACCTGGCACATAGAAAGTGCTGTGTAAATGTTAACTATTATTATCATCAGCATCATCAGCATGAGAGGCCAGAGTAGAGGAGACAGTGAAGAATGATGTGAAAGGGAGAAGAGCATTAGATGGATTATAGTTTTTGTTTTTGTTTTAAGATGCAGATGGATCAAAGTTTAAAAAGGATATTGCATATTTCTTTCAAAAATTATTTTTAAAGATAACCTATACTCCCCAATTACTCTGTCCTTTAACCCCTCACAGAGTACAATGCCCTATATAACAAAGTATAAAAAGGAGGGAAAGAAGCTCAGGAAAAGTAACCAATATGTCGGACAAGTCTGATTACATGCAGTGTTCCAAAGCCATTAGCTAACAGCTCTGTAAAGATACATGGCAGGAAGAGAGGGGGAAGGGACTTCCTTCTTGAATATCTTAATTAGGGCCAAACTTGGTTATTATCATTTCACTTATTCTATGTTATGTCCACATGTTTCTGATAGCAAATTGGCAAAACAGTTTGGGATAGATCTTAAGCTGGACTCTAATTCAGTATTTTCAAGTGGTGATGATGGTGGTATGTTTCACCCATGGACTTCTATTCCCTAGCATCCCATTTGCGCAGTAGTTTGCTCTACAGATTCATGCACTCCTCCTTATTGCCCCGATTTGATAGGAAGATATGACAACTATGGCATGATGCCAATGTGAAGGAAAGAGGCCCTTTGGCCAAGGCTGAAAGGCTTAGAGCCATGAGACCAGGTATCATCCCAAAGAGCCACATGGGTGGCACAATGGATAAAGTACTGGGCCTAGAGTCTGGAGGTCTGAGGCTTAAATCCTGCCTCAGATTTAATAACTGTGTGATGCCAGGCAAGTCTCTTAAACTCTATGAGCTGCACTTTCTGCATCTGTAAAATGAAGATAAAAGCACCTTATCACCCATGGCTCTCATGAGGACCAAATAAAATTACACATAAGAGGTTTGCAAAACCTAAAGCACTATATAAATGCTACATATGGGGACCTTTTGGGGGACCATTGGTCCTGGGTGCTAGTAAGTATTTTTGTTGTTGTTGAGTTGTGTCTGACTCTTTGTGACCCCATTTGAGATTTTCTTTGCAAAGATCCTGGAGTGGTTCACCTTTTCCTTCTCCAGCTCATTTTATAGGTGAGGAAAATGAGACAAACAGGGGTGAGTGACGAGTCACATAGCTCATAAGTATCTGAACTCAGATTTGAACACAAGAAGATGAGTGTTTCTCACTCCAGGGCCAGTGTTCTATCCACTGTGCCACCTAGCTGCCCCGTAATGAGCATAGATAGTAGCAAACATGGAACAATTTAAACATAATGCATACACACACATACACATACACATCTTAAGTCTAGCCTTAAGTAACCTGGAAAATACATAAAGATTGCAGTTCTTCATATGGCCTACCTTGCAAAGAACATCAGCAGTATTTCAAAAGTTAACAGAAAATTTCTTTCTGTGAGGCACAAAAGACATTATTGATCTTCTTGGGGCTAAAATACATGCCCCTGGCTACCCTCCAGCCACTGGACCAGCTGCAGCTACTAGATAAATGGCGCTGGCAGGCCATGTGTAAGTCTCTTCATTGTACTCAAATCTCAGGCTGAAGGCATGTCATTTTGCTGTTCTTTATAAGCATCTATCCAGAATTGTAGTGAAAAAGTTGATATCAAAAAGTGCCGAGGAATACCTCTTAAAAAAAGTATTACAATTTCCCAGAAAGACTTGCTTCTCCTGGACACAAATACTATGGTCCTTTTTCCTCCTGATAATCAATGGAAGTCTTATTTTTAACATCTGAGACCTAATTTCAGTAGCAGAGAGAATAAACTCGTCTTTGTTCATAGATGCACAATGTGCCAACAGCCTAAAACCCAGAGAGTTTAGGCAGGCCTATATTCTTACAGTGTTGGTTACAGTTTTTTGAAGGAGAATCAATGAAAAATTTCAGAATTGGGCCATTTGCACAACAAAACCTGAATACTGCCCTGGAATAATGCATAATTTGAATGCAAAGCCCTCTTTTACTCAAATAACTGTCTTTCAGAATGAAGATGCTGTATCGGAATAGCTTTGAGCTACAAACCTCCAGTTGATAAAGCATCTCTTGATAAACTAGGATTCAGGAGATTTTGATTCTAGTCTCTCTTCTATCACTAATTCACTTCGTGACCATGGGCAAATGAGCTTTCCTCTCTACTACACTTCAGTTTCCTCATCTGTAAAATGGGGATTACAATATCCAATCTTTTGGCATTGTTAGGTAGAAAGAAAGCAACTTAAAGCTTATATAAATGTAAATTGAACTCATTATCAGAAAGAAATATAAGCATGTAAGTAAAATTCATTACCTTTCACATCAATCTTCAGTCTTAACTGTAACTGCCCTATGTTGCAAGGATGCTATCTTCAAGGTTTCAAAACTTTTAGAGCACTCCCTCTAAATATTTGGTCTTTATTTCTCCATAACTGCCCCTCCCATATATACTGAGAGAGAGAGAGAGAGAGAGAGAGAGAGAGAGAGAGAGAGAGAGAGAGAGAGAGAGAGAGGGAGGGAGGGAGGGAGGAGGGAGGGAGAAGAGAGAGAATGATGAAAGTTTAAAATGACAAGATTGCAGCCAAGGTCAATACAACTTTACCTTCTTGTGATGGGGATGGGTTGGAAAGAAGAGAGGAATGACATTGTAAGTGACTACTTAAAGCACAATAGTTCTATTAATTGGTACTAAACCTGCTGGATAAAATGCTTAATTTACTTATAAGCTGTTTATTTATTGTAGATGCTAGAACCATATCGTAAAAATAGCAGAAAAATCAAGACATTTGCCATTTATGGCTTCCTTTCCAAATTGGAAATTGAGGGAATGCCTATCCATTGGGGAATGACTGAACAAGTTGTGGTATATGATTGTAATGGAAAGTTATTTTGCTATAAGAAATGACAAGCAGGATATTTCAAAAAAACCTAGAAAGATTTACATCCTTCTAGATGTAGAGTGAAGTAAGGAGAACCAGGAGAACATAGTACACAATAAAAGTAAAACTGTACAACGAACAACTGTGAAGACTTTGCTATTCTCAGCAAAACAATGTTTCAAGACAATCCGGAAGGGCTCATAATAGAAAATGCTCTTCTCCACAGACAAAACTGATGTCATTTGAACACAGAATGAAGCATACTATTTTTCACTTTCTTTTCTTTTTTAGTTTGTGTTTTCTTCTACAAAATGACTAATATGGAAATGTTTTCCATGATTATACATGTATAACGTATATCAGATTGCTTTCAGTATCAGGGGGAGGGGAGCGTGTGAAGGATAGAATTTGGAACCAAAACTAAAAAAGAACAATGAATGTTAATTTTTACATGTAATTGGGTGGGAGATGAAATATTATTTTAAAAAGATTCAAATGATTACCACTTCTCAACATTATATGTTTTATTTTACATATATACATATATATGATATTCTTATGACCTGTTTATAAAACATGTACATCTCACTTTTAAACCCTTCTGTTTATTCACAGGGCCATTCAGTTTCTCATTGCCTTTCACTCAGAATTTTAACAGCCTCCTAAGTCCCTGCTTTTGGTCTTAGCAGTATTTTCACCATACAATTTCCAAAATGAGCTTCCTACACTGAAAGTCTGACTATGTCACCCCCCTATTCTGGAATCTCCAGTTCATCCCCATTGCCACCGGAACAAAATATAAATTCCTCGGCTTGGCATTTGAAATCTTTTGCAATTTGGCCCCAGTCTACCAATCAACTTCTCCAGGTTTAATGTATGCTTGAAAAGCCCTTCCCACAGAGACTATAGATATAGATACTGTATCTTTCAAAGAAAAAAAAATCTTGGAGAGGACAGGAGCATCTCATCTTTGGGAGAAGACATGTGCACTATGGAAAGACTAAAAGAGCTTCTTTCCAGAAAACCCTGAATGAGCTAACGGACAGAGAAAGAGTCTAAAGATCTGTTTCCTGAGGGGAACCAAGACTAGATGTTCCCTAGTAAAGAAGACAGGCTGTGAAGAATGTATCTTCCAAAGAACTCTAGAGAGATTTCGATTAAAATGTTAAGAGACTGACTGCAATCCCCAGAGAGCTGAATGGGGGATTTTTCCTTTTTCTTATTTATTTGCAGTTGCAATTGACATTTGCTGTTCTGGAGCTCACTGTGACACACTTAAATTTTTCATAAACTTTTATATCGTTCCTTCCATTGTTAAATTGTAGAGTTAGTAACAGTCATGCTTATTTATGCCTATGGCATGAAAGGATTTAAGGGAGAGTAAGGAATGAGAGTTTAGGTATTTCTACCAATTAATGGAGAAATAGCAACACAATACCCATTGTTGATTTAGAGTTAAGTTGAAGGGTGGGGATACAGTATGGTTGTGTACATTCTACCCACTCTACCTGATCCCACTGAAGCTATATATGTCAGTCTTCTTCACTTAAATGATGCTACACAAATTATTCTCTTTTTTTCAATGCCATTGAGTATTTATTAAGCACCTACTGCCAAGCATTGTGCTAACGAATGAGAAAACAAGTACAAAGAATGAAACAATTGCTTTCTTTTTCTTTCTTTTTTTGTAAATAGTATTTTATTTTTTCCAATTACTTATAAAGATAGTTTTCAACATTCATTCTTTGTAAGATTTTGAGTTTAAATTTTTTACTTCTTCCTTCCTTCCCTTTCTCCCTCCCCAAGATGGCAAGCAATCTGATATAGGTTATACATGTGCAATCATGTAAACATACTTCCACATTAGTCATGTTGCGGAAAAAAAAAAAACAGAACAAAAGAGAAAAGGCACAAAAAAAGTTAAAATAGGATGTTTAGATCTGCATTCAAATTCCATAGCTCTTTCTCTGGATGTGGATAGCATTTTCCATCATGAGTCTTTTGGAATTGTCTTAGACTTGCATTGCTTAGGAGAGCTAAATCAATCATAGTTGATCATTGCACAATGTTACTGTTACTGTGTACAATGTTCTCGTTCTGCTCACTTCACTCAGCATCAGTTCATGTAAGTCTTTCCAGGTTTTTCTGAAGTCTGCTTGATCATCATTTCTTATAGAAGAATAGTATTTCATTACGTTAATATTCCACAACCCTTCATCCATTCCCTAATTGATGGGCATTTCCTTAATTTCCAGTTCTTTGCCACCACAAAAAGAGCTGCTATAAATATTTTTTTTACATGTAAGTCCTTTTCCCTTTTTATTATCTCTTTGGGATATAGACCTAGTAGTAGTATTCCTGGGTCAAAGGATATGAACAATTTGATTACCCTTTGGACATAGTTCCAAATTGCTCTCCAGAATGGTTGGATCAGCTCACAATTCCACCAACAATGTATTATTGTCCCAAATAATTCTCTTTCATATTCTATAAGCCAGAGAAACTAACCAATGTCTTGTTCCTGAATTGCCATTCCATCTCCAAACTCTGTGACTTTATAGTCTGCAATCTGTCCCATCCACCATATATTCATTCTAGTCATCACATTATTATTATTATTATTATTATTACCATTAGAATCTGTTTCCCCTATTTTTTATTGTCCTTAGCCTTTATTTCACCATTAAATATATGGATTGTTAAAATTTGAGTATGAGCATTCTCACCTCAGAAATTGCTAGTAGCAACAAATCAGAACTTGATTTATTGTTCTGGTTATTATCTAGACTTAAGAAAGTGTTAATGTTGTAGAAAAAGCACATGTATGCATACTTCTTGCCCAGAGTACCCCTCTGTGCATACTTATCCTTTTACTCCCTAGCCCCTCTGAAAGAAAAAAAAAAGGAGGGGGTAAAAAGGGAATCCAAGCTTCTTGACTGTGGGAAGAGCTTTCTGTAGTATCTTTGTAAAACTGGCGTCTAGTACAATGCCTTTCACATAATAGGCACCTAATACATGCTTGCTGGATTGGATCTATACAACTAATTCCCCTCAGATGGCCTGTCAATATGTCATTATATTCTACAGTTCCATCAAGTCCATCTAATATTATACTGTCTTACTGGGTTTTCACCTCAATACTACTCTTTCAGAATGGGTAGCTATGATATCCAGATCTTTTCATGATATAGTTATGCCAGCCAAGTCATTCTCTTCATCATATTCGTACTTTGTTATTGTTCTCACATGAATGCTTTGAAAAATTCTAGAGTAATAGGCATGTGCCATCTTTCCCAAAATTATTAAATTATTATGGCAGATGGTTTGTATTTCTGCTTTTCAGAAGTATTAGCAATTAATTAGCATCTTAAACTTCATAAGAACGTTTCTGCTTCTTTTGTTTATGCTATCAATATGGAACTGATCATAGAAGAATTTTCTTAAATATTTCTTTTGACACTTATTTCAAACTCATGAAATTCAAGCAGAATTTCTTGTCTTTCATGTTCAAGAATAAAATAAAACCAAATTAGGTAAAAATCCTTATTCAGAATTTCAATAATCAGTGGGGGTTATTGTGACCATGATCAGTTTGATAATAAGAATAAATTAGTAAGTATAACTTATAAGTATAAATAAATAATATACATAAATAACAAATTATATGCATAAAGTATAAATAAATAAGTATAAATTAATAAGTATAAAGATTACATTAATGATTTATCTAAACCCCATTCCCAACTATAGAATTTCATCTCCTACTGGATAACAATGCCTTAGTCCATCAGATTTTTGGTACAAATGCATATATTACATCAAACTATTGTGTTTCAGATGGTACAATTATGACACTCAGGTCTTTTTCTGCTATGCTTACGTCTACCAAGTCACTCTTTTTACCATATTAGAACTACATAGATGCATGTGGTATAGTGAATGTAGAATTGGAGTCAAAGTCTGGAAGCTGTGGGTTCAAGCCACATCTCAAGACATTGGCTGTGTGACCCTGGACAAGTCACTTGATCTTTTAAATCTCTAGGCTACTCTTTTAGACAAGTTGCAGAGAAGTTGCTAAAATGTAGTTGGAAATCACAGCTATAGTCTCTATTTCTACCTGAGTACAAACGTCAAATATATACATATATATATATATATATATATATATATATAATATATATATATATATACATATATATATATATACATACATACATACACATACATACATATATATATGTATAGATTGATCGATCTAGATTTATAGATATAAACACATATATACACATTTATATGTATGTGTATATATATATATACACATACATACATATATATGTATGTATGTGTATATATATATATATACACATACATATAAATGTGTATATATGTGTTTATATCTATAAATATATATATATATAATATATATATATATATATATATATATACACATACATACATATACACACACACATACATTCCCATTCAAAATGGTACATGTATTTTGTCTGTTCCCATGCTTCCATTTCAATAAATCAATTCAACAGCAGCAAAAAAGAAAAATTAGCTAAGGGCTACTTGTTCAGCCCTCTGAGGTAGGCAAAAACAGAGTGAAAGAGAAATATAAAACTGTGTAATGACATGGTCACTACCCTTGTGGAAGTACTAGTCAAGTACCAGCAATGACATTCAGATATAACATTTGAGCCTAAGAGATAAGCAAATGAACTTATGAAAGCACAAAGAAGGCAAGGTGATGATTCCCTTGGAGGGCACAGGAAGTAACAGGGAAGGCTTGAAGGAGAAAGTGTATAGCTTGATCTTTACAGATGGGTAGATGTTCAAGAAGGAGGAGGAAAAAATATTTGGACTATAAGAAGTATGAGCAAGTTATAGCATTTATTGTCTTCTTAATGAGGACATTAACTATATGTGTATTTATATATGTGTGTGTATATCTATCTATAACTATATCTATAGATGTAGAAATATACACCATATGGCACTTTTACAAAGGCAATATTACCATGTATTAGGGCACATAGAAATTAGGAACAGATGTTAAAAAGCAGAAATACTAAATGTATGATTTAAAGATTCCAAAGTAATAAAAACCCAACAATCCAAAAGACAAATACCAAAATGAAGACTTACTAATGTAATCCTAGATAATGAAAAGGCCAAAGAACAAATAACAAAGATCTTTAATAGTCATGCAATAGAGAATCCCAATGATGAGATGATATAGATAGATAGATGGATAGATATAGCAAGATGGATATATATATAAACATGATATATACATATATAACATACATATATACCTACAACATTTATTAACCAAATAAAAAGATTAATGAACTCAACATGTATTTTTTAAAATTAGAAACAAACATAAGGTAAGCAACAAAGACAAAAATCATGAAAATTAGAGAATTAGATAAACTGGAAACAAAACAATAAACTGTAGAAATAATAAGCCAACAGAAGTATTATACTTGGAAAGGACTAACAACATCGACAAACATTTATTATTGGTCCTGCGACTACAAATAGATAACATATCTCCCAACATATGCTTAAAGCCTCTTAACTCAGTAGAATGTTGAACTTGGATCTCAATACAATAGCCCTAGAGATGAACTCTATATCATGATAAATTGGAAATAAGATATCAATGGAGAGAAGAAAAATACAGTACAGAAGTGGGACACTATTTAAACCAACGAAAAAGGCATGGTTTGGCAGACAAAAGGCCAGTTCTAAAATCAGAATGACCTAACTTCAAATCCCGCTTTGGGTCCATGCTACCTTTGTGACCATGGGAAAAAGGTACTCAATCTCTGAGTCCTAGATGCATCTCATATCCTTCAAGCTGTAGTAAAGATGCTGATCCATATAAGTGGAAGTAGTTTTCACACTCAAAGTTTACTAGGACAATGAAACCACAGGTACAACTCATAAACAAATGTAAACAAAAAACAACCATGTTATTTTTATATCCAATAGTCAACAAGAATTTATTAAGCAACTGCCGGGTACCAGGCAACTGTACAGTTAAGTAAATCAGCAAAAAGGTAAATCAAAGTCTTTAAATAGCTTTGAAATCACTTCAAAAGTATTTTGGAATGTTAATTGTGCCATAATGATACATGAATATGTTTATAAATGAGGATGCTTTCTGACACAATAATTGTTTTACCGCTCCCAATGATACAAAGTACATTTTCAAATTGTTTCATTCTAGAACAACTGAGCTGTGTGGGAATGTACCGTAGCATTTATACATCTTTAGAGCTATGTAAGAAAAAGAATTGCTTAAGAGAAAATCGAAAGCTTTGTTGTACCTATCTTATTGCAAGCTGCAGTACAGTTTCAAAATTAGGCTTTTCATTTTCTTCTGTTTCAGAAGCTTAGGCTTGATGTGGAAGTTAAAGCTTAGCCATGAGCATATTCAGTTCAGAGTTAGAAAGGAAAACAAACATCAAACTCCCAATCATCTGTGCACTCCTCCGGAAAGGTGCCGGGAGGAAGAACAGTCCCTTACCATCATCATTGCCAGTGTTTTCTTTCCTCTAAATAGTCAAGACACTTCCAAGGTCTTTCTATCCCTGAGAGAACACAAGGCTATGCACAAATTTCTTCTCTTTTTTTCTAGTTTAAAGATAAGTTGACAGGAGATAGCATACAATTTGCCTAAGTAAAGAGAACCCAAACACAAGTCTTTATCCACACAAGTTGAAGAAAAGTTCATGAATGGTTTGATCATATAGCAGGACCTGATATGAGAATACAGATTAGGAGTTACCCATCTGCTCCAATCTTCTCATTTGATAAGAAAACTGAGGCCCAAGATGATTAAGCAGTCTGTCCAAGGTCACACAAGTGGCAACGTATTTTTAATTTGAATGCAATCATTTTTTATTGTACTATGTTTATGGAAATGCTTAATTAAATAAATAAAAATAAAATTAAAAAATGGGATTTAAGCAAAAAGTCTCTGATTCTACATTCTACTCCATTGCCTTCTTCTTCTTATATCCTACCTCAGGGAAGAGATCCTCTTTCAGTTGGCAGGATTCCTTGATGGATAAAGTGCTAGAACTGTGATCAAGAAGACATTATGATGTCATATCAATGAAACTCTGGGCATTTAACCTTTCTCAACCTCAGTTTCTTTATCTGTAAAATGGGGCAAATAAGGGGCAGCTAGCTGGCACAGTGAACAGAACACCAGCTTTGGAGTCAGGAGGACCTGAGTTCAAATCTTACCTCAGACACATAAAATACTTCCTGGCTGTGTGACTCTGGGCAAGTCACTTAATCCCAATTGCCTCACTAATAAACAAACAAACAAATAAATAAACAAATGAATGAATAAATGGATAGATGGATGAATATAAATAAATAAATAAAAAATAAGCAAACAAGCAAACAGATAGATAATCAAAATTTTTTTAAATTTAATTAATTTATTTGGATTTATCAACAATCACTTCCATATGCTTTTGGGTTGAAAATCTTTCTCCCCTTTCCTCCCCCCCACCCTCCCAAGACGGCACAATCTGATATAGGCTTTACATTTACATACCATTAAACATATTTTCACATTAGTGAAGTTGTAAGTAAAAATTAAAACCAATAGGAGGAACCATCAGAAAGATGAAACAAAACTCAACAGAAGGTAAAAATACGTGATAGCGATTCAACTTCCATAGTTCTTTCTTTGGATGTGGACAGCATTTTCCATCCCGAGGCCTCTGGAGATGTCTTAGATCCTTAATGCTGAGAAGGGTTCAGTTTAACAATCTTAGTCATTGCAATGTGGCTGTTATTGTGTACAAAGTCCTCTTGGTTCTGCTCACTTCACTCAGCATCACACCATATAAGTCTTTCCAGGTTTTTCTGAAGTCAGCCTGTTCATCATTTCTTATAGCACAATAGTATTCCATTACATTCATATACCACAAATTGCTCAGCCATTCCCCAATTGATGGGCATCCTCTCAATTTCCAATTCTTTGCCACCACAAAAAGAGCTGCTATGAATATTTTTGTACATGTGGGTCCTTTTCCCATTTGTTTGATCTCTTTGGGATATAGCCCTAGAAGTGCTATTGCTGGATCAAAGGGTATGCACATTTTTGTAGCCCTTTGGGCATAGTTCCAAATTGTTCTCCAAAATGGTTGGATCATTTCACAACTCCACCAACAATGTATTAGTGTTCCAATTTTCCCACATCTCTCCAACATTTATCATTTTCCTGTTTTGTCATGTTGGCCAATCTGATAGGTGTGATGTGGTACCTCAGAGTTGTTTTGATTTGCATTTCTCTAATCAATAATGATTTAGAGCATTTTTTCATATGACTATAGATGGCTTTAATTTCTTCATCTGAGAACTGTCTGTTCATATCCTTTGACCATTTATCAATTGGGGAATGGCTTGTGTTCTTATAAATTTGTCTTAATTCTCTATATATTTTAGAAATGAGGCCTTTATCAGAGAGACTGGTTGTAAAAATTCTTTCCCAATTTTCTACCTTCCTTCTAATCTTAGTTGCATTGGCTTTGTTTGTGCAAAAACTTTTCAATTTAATGTAATCAAAATTATCCATTTTGCTTTTCATAATGTTCTCTATCTCCTGTTTGGTCATGAATTCTTCTGTTCTCCATAGATCTGATAGGTAAACTATTCCTTGTTCTCCCAGTTTACTTATGGTATCAGCCTTTATATCTAAGTCATGAACCCATTTTGACTTTATTTTTATATGGTGTGAGATTTGGGTCTATGCCTAGTTTCTGCCATACTCTTTTCCAGTTTTCCCAGCAGTTTTTTTCAAAGAGTGGGTTCTTATCCCAGAAGCTGGGGTCTTTGGGTTTATCAAATAATAGATTACTATAGTCATTGACTACTGTGTCTTGCATATTTAACCTATTCCACTGATCCACATCCCTATTTCTTAGCCAGTACCAAGCAGTTTTGATGATTGCTGCTTTATAATACAATTTAAGATCTGAAATTGCTAGGCCACCTTCCCCTGCATTTCTTTTCATTAGTTCCTTTGATATTCTGGACCTTTTGTTTTTCCAAATGAATCTTGTTATTATTTTTTCTAACTCTATAAAATAATTTTTTGGTAGTTTGATTGGTATGGCACTGAATAAGTAAATTAGCTTAGGTAGGATTGTCATTTTTATTATATTAGCTCCGCCTACCCATGAGCAACTGATGTTTTTCCAATTACTTAGATCTGATTTTATTTGTGTGAAAAGTGTTTTCTAATTGTGTTTATAGAGTTCCTGGGTTTGTTTCGGGAGATAGACTCTTAAATATTTTATAATGTCTACAGTAAGTTTAAGTGGGATTTCTCTTTCTACCTCTTGCTGTTGGGCTTTGTTGGTAATATATAGAAATGCTGATGATTTATGTGGGTTTATTTTATCAAGTGCAACTTTGCTAAAGTTGTTTATTATTTCAAATAGTTTTTTTGTTTGATTTTCTAGGACTCTCTAAGTATGTCATCGCAAACAAGCAAACAGATAGATAGATAGATAGACAGATAGATAATCAAAATTATTTTTAATAAAAAATTTTAAATGAGATAAATAAAAGCCCCTGCCTCAGGGGTGTTGTGTGAAATTCAAAAAAGTTAATGTTTGTAAAAGCGCTTTGCAAAACTTAAATGTGTTACATGTATGTCAAATATTATCTTCTATCCTTCCCCTCCATTCTTCAAAATAGCAATGCTAATAATAGCTGACATTTACATGACACTTTAGGATTTGTAAAATATTTTGATTATTTGACTTTATTTGATAAAAACATGTGACCAATATGAAAGTGAGAATCCTACTGTATGTTGCCATCATCAGAAATCACCTGGAGTATATATGTTTAGTTTTGGTTACCATAATTTAGAACAGGTATTGGAAAAGTATAACCCCCCCCTCCCCCAAAAGGCCAAATCCCATCAGACATCTGTTTTTGTATGGGCAGTGAGATCAGAATGGTTTTCACATTTTAAATATATTTTATTCTATTTAAAAAATGTAAAACCATTCTTAGTTCTGACCTAACTTATACAAAAAAGCCATAATTTGCCAGCTTGTAGTTTAGAAAGACATTGATATGCTGGAAAGTATCTAAAGGAGAACAATGAAAATATTAAAGGGCCTTGATTCTATGCCATAGAAGGACTGGTTGAAGGAACTAAGTGTGTTTAGCTTAGAGAAGAGAAGACTGAGCAAGGCCATCATAATTTTCTTCAAGTATTTAAAGGGCTGTCATGTGAAGTAGGGATTAAATTCATTCATTTTAGCATCAGAGTACAGAACCAGGAGAGAGAGATAGAAGTGGCGAAGGAACATATTTAGACTTTATGTTAAAAAAATATGAAGAAATGGAGGTGACCTGAAGTGGATGGGGCTATCTCTAGAGGTTGTGGGTTCCCCCTCTTTGAAGATCTTCAAGAAGAGGTTGAAAGATCACTTGTCGGCTATGGTAGAATCTGTATTTCCATTATATAAAGATTGGAAAAGATGGCCACTAAGTTCTTTCCAATTCTCAAATTTTGAGAGTTTCTGAACTGATCTTCAGACTGTAGAACAATCCAAATATAGAAAGAAACATAAAAAAAATTCCTTTATAATTTGACCAATGAGGAAGAATACCCACTGAAAGATGATATCTAGAACTCACAGTGGATGGCCAACTATGGTTGGAACATGGAAAAAGTCATGTTCTATAGGATGATCTCAACCTAATACCAAAGACCTGTGACCAATATTTAACTTACCACAATTTAATATTTAGAGTGCATTGTTCTTAGGCACATTAACAAGAGGTATTTTACAGGATTTTTAAAAATAGGACTAATTACAGCATCACAGTATTAATTAAAGAAAATTCAATACTCAACTAATCCAATCCACACATAAAAGGAATCCCCACTTTAACATATTGAACAAGTGGCTGTCCAAACTCCTGAAGACTTCCAAACAATTCATTTCACTTTTTAATGTCTCTTATTGTTAGTAATACTTTTTTCTGATATCAAGCCTATGCTATAGTTTGCTTGCCTTTAGTGTTTGTGTTACTCTTTCCCAAACCCTAGTTTCTCCGGAATTCATTCACATACTGTTCTTCTGAGGACCTAAATGTTGGTTCATGTAGTCTTTGCTTCAGTCTTTGGAATGAAGAATCAAAAGTAGCAACAGAATGGATTCAACAGTGCAGGCTCCCCTAAGAGAGCAAGTCTGGAGTTCTGGATTTCCCGAACCCCCAAATCATGCGTCTATACGCATCATCCTCAATATTTTGATAAACCTACTGTTACCTTCTTTGAACCTCAAATGTAATGGGAGCTAGGTCTCTTAGTATCTTCTTCTGAGCTTTTGACACAAATTGTCTGGATTTAGCCTTGGAACACAAAATATACACACACACACATATATATGTGTGTCTATATACAAATTTAAGTGGAGCTATTAGCTGAAAAACTATAACAAGAACTATCCAAATAAGGAAGCATAAAAACCGCATATATGTTGAACTACCAAGCACACGGAATACTGAAAGACGAGAAACTCTATTTTGTACATAAAAATCATTAAAAGAACTCCTATATGAAGATAGAATCTTAATAATAATATTAAACACATAAAGTACATAATTATACAGTTGATCTATATTCGTAGTCAAACAAACAAACAAATAAAAAAACCCATTAATCTAGACAAGTCAGAAATGGGAGAAGAGAGAAGGATCCAGAGGGAAAGAGGAAGAGAGAGATACAAACACAGAGAGAAAGACAGAGATACAGAGAGACATAGAAAGACAGAGAGAGAAAGACAGGGAGAGAGAAGCAGAAGAAGTAGGAGGAGGAAGAGGAAGAGGAGGAGGAGAGAGACGGAAGGACCTAACTTCTAAAATTCTGTTCAACCTATGGAATATTCAACCTATGGAGTGAGTTTAGGTAAACAAGCCTAAAAAATGAGTTCCAAGCAGAATCCCAAGGGTCTACCAGCATGTCTTTGATCAGAAGAGACAGGAAAAATCTGACTATCACCAAGAGGCTACTGTTTCCATACTAGCCAGAAGGACATGGCTGTGGAAGAGCTACCTGAAATCATGACTAATGCCTCTGTACCAATCAGGCCATATGCTGGAGGGCATTGAGCCTTCTTTTTAGAATCTGAACTAAATATTTAAATACCTGAACCAAAGGTGAGGAAATATCTCCAAATAGAGATGTGATATTGGAATGGGTTGGGGCAGATGGAGTGCAATCCCATTTAATGAACAGAAAGCCATCTAACACAATCCAGTACATATCAAGCACCAGAATTGGAATCTAATAGGCCATGTCCCATTCCAAACAGACAGCCACTGCTTCAAAACATGACATTTGGACCCTACCTTGCTAGAAAAGTGGGCAGGTTACTCTAATGCCTCCTCCTCAAATAGCTAGAAGGGATTTTTTTTTGGTTGTTTTTGTTAATTATGCCATCGCCAAGGAGAGTGGGGCTAAGGATGCCTCATAAAAGCATGAAGAAACAATAGAATAGGGTTATCAGCAACAAAAGATAATATATATTGATTCCCTTTTCATCCAGGAATGTGACCAAGATTTTGAAAAATACTACTTTGGCTTTTAAACTTCCTAAACTATACTGGGATTATAGTTTATTTCTCCGTAGCCTTTAGTATTTAATTCTTTAAATAATTCCTTTCTTTTTGTCAGTGCCTAAGTTCAGACTAAAAACATTTAAAAACAAAAGCAGAAGTTTGTATTTTTACCATCTTCCTATGTATAAAGGTTGGAATCAGACCAGACAGATAATTTCCTGATCAATAAGTATCCATTTCTGTTTAACATCTACACACACAGGTCCTCATAGAGGTCATTTTTTTTTCTGTTCAAAAGGTAAATTCTGGCCAGATATACAGATTTCAGATACAGGCAAAGGATGCTTATACCAAGCTTCGACTGTTTTGACTTACACCTCTAAAGCAGTACATTCAAAATTAGCAAGCAAAAATTGTGAGCTATTTTCAAGATATTTATTCCTACTCATTTACTTCAAAGGATCTGTGACCTTGATCATGTGAAGTCCCCTTCAAAGATGAGGAGCACAACCTCTCTATGCCTGTCCACAAATCCTCCACTGAGGAACCATCCAGTAAACCAGGAGCCCACCACCAGGTCTCTTGACTTGTATACTCATGTGGGTAAACACCTGTATGTACAATGGTTTCTCTGTAACACTACTCCTTATAATTTAAGTATCAAAATGTGCATTGAAAAGAATAGACCCAAATTCTGCATAGTTCTGTTATCAAACAGTAATTTAAAATTTAACTCCATTTACTCAATTCTAACATCTTCAAAAGGAGAAAGGAAAGACATGCCTAGATGCAGAAAAGAAATAGGAACTACTGTATAAATTCTGTTGAATGCTAAACGGGGAGGGAATATTTGCAGAGAACACATGCCTTCTGCGGGAAAGGGGAAAGCCAGTGTCCCAGGGATCCCATCCTGTACTTCTGTTGCATACATGCTATCCATGGACACTCTAGAATCTAGAGTCTAGAATCAGAGGTGGGGAGCCTGTGGCCTCAAGGCCACATGTGGCCTTCTATGTCCTTGGATGCATCCTTTTGACTGAGTCCAAGTTTTACAAAACAAATCCTTTTATTAAGGGGATGTGTTCTATGAAGTTTAGATTCAGTCAAAGGGATGCACTTGAGGACCTAGAAGGCCATATGTGATATTGAGGCTGCAGGTTCCTCACCCCTGGATCCTTGAAGAAGGCAAAGGGATGCCACAATTGACAGAACCCTGGGAGCGGTGGCCCAGGGCTTGATCACCACAGTGCTTTGAGGAGAAAAATACGTGAGATGTCAGCACCCTAGGGCTAAACTCTGATCATCTCAATCTAGTTATGTCTCTGCATATCCCTTAAATCTCAGTCTATCTACTTTTGTGCAACACCTGAAGCCTTCTGACTCTGAAACATCCCAAATCACCTGGAGCCTTCATACACTGAAACATATTTCCATTATGCTGGTCCCCTTTTTTCATGAGTGAGCTCCTTCTGAGGTGCTCCATTCTGAGAATGGGCCCAGGACACCCGTGCTTCATTCTCTTCCTGCCTAAGCTTATTCACACCATGCTCCATCTTGGGTACCTGTCCTTCCCACACACCTCTCTCTTTTCTGTTCCCTTTTCTGTATCATCTTCCCACATTAGATCTTATGTTCTTTGAGCACATGGATTATTACTCTTAAATATCTCCAGTGCTTAGCATGCTACCTGGAAAACAGTGGGCACTGGCTAAATTTTTATTTGCTAACATAGTCAGCACTTAATGAATGCTTATTCCCTAATATAGAGACAAAAGGGGTATGAGAGTTAAGAGAAGTTTGGAGAATGGGGCGTGGGAAGTATGAATAGTATGTGTTCTTTTCTATACCATTCTAAGCTCCTACACGTAAAAAAAAAAATAAGTAAGAACAGCAAGGCTAAAGAAGAGCTCTATTTCTTCTCCAGCCCCTCATGACTGTGAATGTAATCAAGTTCACTACCACAAAAAAAAAAAATAATGTCCTTGAAATTGAATAGCATGAAACTTAATGTATATCTTTAAATCTGGCAATGGAGAGATGTCTTATTTCCTCACCTTACCTTGCTGTGTTTTAAGTGACTATGAGTTTCTGGAGATCTTTGGAAAGGTGGCAGCTAATTCAATTCCTGTAATTGTTGACCTTCACTACTTACTTCCCAAGGTATAATGACATATGCAAAGTCAAAAATGCATCCTTGAAATTACATTCCTCTTCTATGAAAGAATTTTTAAAAAAGTCCTCAAAGGAATTTTTTCCTCTTTGACCAGAGTTCTCAGCAGCATCATAGTTAAAGAGCCTAATTAGTTCATTGAGTTTTTGGTATTATTTTTTCCTCCCTGGTATCACACAGGTACTTATATTCAATGTTGTCTA